>NC_057795.1:310587527-310610873 GCF_018294505.1 Triticum aestivum | reverse complement strand
AGGACCCCGACCGATCGAGCCGGTTGGGGCTGGATGAACAGGATGAACCTATGGAGGGCTGGATGAATAGTAGACGGTGGAGGAGTGGATGAACAGTAGCCCGTGGAGGGCTGGTTGAACAGGAGCCCGTGGAGAGGGGTGGTTGAACAGTAGCCGGTGGAGTAGCCGGTGGAGGCTAGATGAACAGGAGCCCGTGGATGAATAGTCGCAGGTGGAGGCTAGATGAACAGGAGCACATGGATGAACAGTCGCAGGTGGATGCTGGAGGAGGTCGACGGTGGATGAACGGTAGCCCATGGAGGCTGGAGGAGGTCGACGGTGGAGATGAACAGTATCCCGTGGAGTCCCGTTTTGCGGTACGCCACACCCCTCCCAATGAACAGGACCCCCATTTCGACCGTAGCGCTCCAACACAAGTCCGTTTCGTCCATTTTGCGGTACGCCACACCCCTCCCGATGACCGTAGGAGGTCGAACACAAGTCCGTTTCCTCCGTTTTGCGGTATGCCAGACCCCTCCCGATGAACAGGATCCCATTTCAAACGTGGCCGGTCGAACACAAGGCCATTTCCTCCATTCTGCGGTACGCAAGGCCTCGTTTCCATCGCCTATTTCGTCCAAGCCCTCCCGATGAACACGACGACACATTTCATTCTGACCCAGCCGATTGGCTCCCCATGAACACGACAACGACGCTGTTTCTCCGTTCTGACCCAGCCATGTACACGAGCCCTGGCCGTACGTATGCGCGAGTAGGCGTTTGAGACCCTGCCCGTATGTATGTACATGGTCATATTTTCTTTCTTGCACACTGGCCGCTATATGTACGTGTACATGCTACGTGTGCGCCTCTACTACGACACATGCGCCCCTCTACATCCACCAGTATGTACGTACACGTTCACGACCAGAATGACAATGCTATGTACGCTTCGACCAGGTGGGTCCCGACTATTAGGCACTTCCTTGCGTGCGAAGATGTAGCTGGTGGGTCCCAGCAGTCTAGGGGGCGAATCATTTTTTTGCCCGAACGCACTTCCTTGCGTGCGAAGATGTAGCTGGTGGGTCCTAGCAGTCAGGGGGGAAACGTTTTTTCGTGAAATATAGTGGCCCGTCCGGTGGGTCCCTGATGTTAGGTGGAGGTATCATTATTTTCCGCATAATAAGGAGGCACTTCCTTGCTGCGGCCGTGGACCCAGCTGTCAGCCTCTCCACGTACAGTCCACGTTCGATGGAAGTCGTTCCTTGACCATGTTGACCACGCCGCACCGAGAGCACCACGGCGGTGGACGACAGTGAGGCCTAGGAAGGGGACGCGCGGAGCTGGTGAAGCGCGGCAGTGGATGCCCACACGAAGAGGAGTACGAGGGTTCACTGGTTCGACTGCGGTGTGAGGTTGCTGTCACTGCAGAATAACATGGGGTGTGGGTGAGTAGAGGGATGGCCTAGCCAGCAGTGGGAGTAGTATGGGGGCGGTGAGGCCACCGTGGCAGCACAGCTGGCCACGGGAGGCAGGAGCAGGCGGCACGACCGGCGCTGCTTTGGGCGGCTGGAGCAAGAAGACCAGAGGTTGAAGAAGCACTATGGCCGTTGGATGGACATCATACGGTCACTGGAATATTGACTAAGTTGACAAAGCCCTCCGTCCCCGTCAACTTAGTAGGCCCACAAGTCAGCCACCCACTATGGTGGGTCCCAGCTAGCAGGGGTATTCATTTTTTGTGCGTAATAAGGAGACACTTCCTTGCGTGCGAAGATATAGCTGGTGGGTCCGACCTGTCAGCGGGGGGAACATTTTTTTTTCGCGAAATACAGAGGCCCTTCTGGTGGGTCCCAGATGTCAGCTGGAGGAATCATTATTTTGCGGGTAATAAGGAGGCATTTCCTTGTGTGCAGCCGTGGACCCAGCTGTCAGCCTCTCCACGTACAGTCCACGTCCGATGGAAGTCATTCCATGACCACGTAGACCACGCCTCGCCGAGAGCACCAGGGCGATGGACGACGGCGAGGCCTAGGAAGGGGACGATGCAGAGCTGGGGAAGACGCGTCAGAGGATGCCCACGCGGAGAGGAGTACGAGGGTTCACTGGTTTGGCTGCGGTGTGAGGCTGCCATCGCCGCAGGGCCTGGCTAGCAGTGGGAGTAGTAGGGGGCGGTGAGGCCTCAACGGCAGCACAGTCGGCCATTGGAGGCAGGAGCAGGCGGTCTCACCGGCGCTGGTTTGGGCGGCTGGTACAAGAAGAGCAGCACCTGAAGAAGTAGTAGGACCATTCGATTCAAATCCAATGGTTACTGCTGCTACAATCGTTTGTTGACTAAGTTGACAAGCCCTACGTACGCGTCAACTTAGTAGGCCCATAGGTCAGCATGCCAACCGGTGCGCCCCAGATGTCAGTGGGAGGAATCAATTTTTTTTGCGTAATAAGGAGGCAGTTGATTGCGTGCGGCCAGGCTAGCGGAGGGAGTAGGGTGGGCCGGGGAAGCCTGCGCGGCATCATAGCGGGCCACAAGAGGAGGGAGCAGGCAGTCCCGCCGGCTCTAGTTTAGGCGGCTGGAGCAGGAAGATCAGAGATTGAAGAAGCACGTCGGCCATTGGATGGACATCCAACAGTCACTGCTGCTAGAATCGTGTGTTGACTGACAAAGCCTTGCCTAAACAAGTTAGCCTCGAAATCTGTGGCGTGTACAACCATTTGCTATTATTTTTATAATTTTTACTCATTTTCTAATTCATATGGAATTTATTGCAGCCCGTTTTCCATTTTTAGAATTGCTGCCCATTTTCTCGTTAGTACCAGGGTTAAAAAAATTAACTAAATATGTCCAAAATTTTGAAAATTCTCAAATTTTTGTTGGGGAACAAAATATTCTTAATCCAAAAATTAGTAGCCATACTAAAACAAATTTAAAAATAAATTAGTACTATGTCATGTTAAATCCAATGGAATACTATAAAATATGAGTGAAGAACAAAAACAAAAAAAGAAACTAATATCCCATTTGCTATAATTTTTTTGGAATTTTCAACCCCTTTGATATTACTTTTAATAGACACTGTCCATACTCTTTGGACAAGCCGGAATGCATCCCTCCTTGTCTTGAAAGATTTGCAGCCCAGTAAGTCGAAGAAAACAAATAGGCCTAGCTTGGGTATTCTTCAAAAAGAAATATTGGGCTGGTCATGTTGTTAGACGGGCCACAGAGACCGCACAGCCCAGTTTATAGCCTGCTCCTCCGAATTACTACTCAAAAAAAGTTGTACAATTCTATCGTTAATTGACTATACGTTAAAAATGATGTGGGTCCCGGATATCAGCAGGGTGGATTAGAGTAAAAAAAATGAGGGGTGCATCTGAGTAGTAAAAGAGGCGCTTGCTTGTGTTCGGGAGTGGACCTGGTGGGTCCGTACTGTCATACTCACAACTACAGTTCTCTCTCGATTCACTATGTTGACAAGGACCGTTTAAAAAAAACTATGTTGACAGGGCCGGACGGTGGCGCCGCGGCGAGCGCACCAAGGCGGATGATAAAGCGCTATCACCAATGTGCTGCGCTGGGTTGGACATTCTTATTAAAAAATAAAAATGGACTGGAACTATTTACGACATTGACTACGATTTGCATGGGTCCGCTGGTTGCAGGAAAAAAATGCTGGGAGAAAGAATACTGGTCGCTATCTTTGCCTAAGAATAATATCGACTGAATGTAACGACACTATCATAGGAAATAATATCCTCCTGTTAAATCATGAATTTAAAGAACTGGTGCATGAGCATTTAGCTTTATTTATTTATTTATTTATTTACTTATTTATGTTTAGGGGACCATGAGCATGTACCTGGGCCAGATTCATGTGAGAGCCTCCCTTCCAGTTAATTATGGGCTCCTCTATTGGGCCTTCATCAGTGGGCTGCATGTTATCAACAAGTGGAAAATGTGTTCTGTATGAAAAATAGTATGTGTTACGTACGGTACGGGGCACTAAGGATCGAACCATGCAACGACTTCGAAAACATTGTGTTTGTCGTTCTAACAACACATTTATTCAACCAACAGACGAAATATACTACTGATTGTACATTGAAAACAGCAGCAGCAGCAACCAGGGCTGGGGGTGCAACAAAAGCAGTAAGCAGGCCAGAAGAGTGAAGACGTACCTCTCTCTTCCAAACCAAACATCAGCCATTATTACAAAAGGGCTACCAAAAAAGAACAAGTGTATGCATCAAACTAAATAAATATCCTACTACACCAAGTGTACGCATCTAACTAACTGGCTCAGTTAGATGTTACTATTTATTAAGCTGTGGAGATTGGGTGATGACTTGAACCAGATGGGTGCCTGACGGGGGAAACTCCAGCCAGCAGGTCGAAGTCTGATACTTGCGACCCTCTCTCCTACTTTGGGCTGCAGAGCGTGGCGTCACATATCGGGGTATGGTGCATGCAGAGACGCATGGTACGCTGTGTACACACAATTTTGCCTGATGAACAAAACCGCACTGCCATCATGATCCTTTCCGTCGGTTATCTCCTGGTTAATTGGATAATTCATTCTGACAAACAGAGAGCATGTACGAAGGCTACTTACTAGCCTCCAGTCAACAATTACTGAAGGCCCAGAGAAGCTGGGATCCTGCTCAAAGACCTTGCAGTGACTGTGATTGTATTCCGCGAAACAACATGTCCGGTACGTGCAAACGATCATCAATCGTTCTCCGTTGTTTGATCGAGCCAGGAACCACCTGCAACTGCCATGCCGCTTTTCTTTGAAAGGTTCTGGGATTAGGAAGGGTAGGGACACCAGGCGGCCTACAACATCATATCAAGTTGGAGTCAAATAAAAAAGGGCTCTTGATGTAGTCAATCTTAAGAACAGCATGTTATGAGCGTGCATATTTTTCTGTAAATGTTGACAGTAATATAAGCAAGCCATCATGATATTATAGGAAAGTAATATATTGCTGTAGCAGCCGATTGTAGTGATGATTGGAGTAGGCCAGCAATATGTCCAGCCATAGAAGGAGTCGACAATGTAAATGAAGCCCTTGTGTTCAATGGCATCAGAGAACCATGGAGGATGTATGATCCTGTGATGAACGTGTAGGTTTATCCACTTACCGCAGTGACCTGTCAGATAGGCGAGACCGCGGTTGACGAATAAAATTAGCCTGAAGTCTTTATAATTCACAGATCTTGTGGGCACTTGGCAGATTACAACCTTGAGCAAATCAAACTTGGTATCATGTTGGCTACTGTAAGATTCTGATATTCTGGGCCGCGGTGCCAAAGCAGTGCAGTGCTAATCGAAGGAAGGGGGATTAATCGCCGGGTGTAGACCTCCACGAGCATCCAGCTATCGCGACCGTCGACGAGCACCATCCAAGACGTGTTCATGCCGACCCAGTACATACAATTAATTAGTTGAGGGTGACAGGGATCGGATCGCAGTCAAGGGGGTTGATGCTCGCCACCCTATGATCGTTATGCTGCATGACACGCTGTTTCTAAAGACCAGGCAACATCAGCAAGCAAGGAGCTGGCTTAAAAAGCTCCGGCCTGAGGGCTTTGAGTAAACGGTACAGCCCCACGAGCACGCAGCGAACGGCATGGTACTGAGATTATCCACACACGAAACAATGAGCTTGATTACCTCCGTGGGGAGCAAATTCCAGCCACTCTTTCGGCGGACGCTGCTCGGTTCTGCCATTGTTAGTGCTTGGGTTTCGAACGAGGGGGAGGCGCCTTAGCGGGGATGGAAGATTGGACGAGATTATGTGCGGACAAAGATGGAGAAGAGAATATGTGCGGTGGGAAGTGGACAAGTGATGATGACTACAACACGCCGCTTGACTTACAAGACACATACCAGCAGCGTAGGGTCATATCGATGCCAGACAACTTGCTTGAGTGATCACAGTACTGGTACTCCCTATAGTACCTACTACTATGCCCTAACTTGCTTGAGTAGAGTAGTAGAGTAGGACTCTGCTCTACTACTAGCACCACAGGAGTAGTATATTTTAATCTAAAATAGTTACAAACTTCAATGCCCGAGCATGGAACGACTATGAACCGTGCTAACTCCAATCCCCAGCAAACGTTCGCTGGGAGACATGGCAGTTGCAAACGCCCGCGACGTAGTTACAGTACGTGTGTATGGCTTAAAAATAGGCCACCGTTGGATGGAAATCTGATGGTTACGTGGGATTCGCCAGGATTGAGCTCATGCCGAACAATCGCCAGATATCATTACCTAAAAAAGTTTAAAACACCCGGGGCAATAACTTGCACCGGCTGACCAGTGACCACTAACAATGATAACATCCCGTCAAAATAAAACAATGATACTAACATAGTTGTAAAATGGTCAAAGACCATGTCTACATGGTGTTTGGAATTATATGCAAAAAAAATAGCAAGATGCCCGTGCATTGCACGGCACACCATAATCACCAACTCGGTTTTTTCTCTACTCCTACTCCTATAAAAGACTCAGTTGTGATGATGGAGGCGAGGAGGCGTGTTCAGCCGGGCGTGCAGCGGACAACGCAGTACTATTCGATTTTTTATAAAAAACAAAGAATAGTAGAGATAGAGATAAGAGTACAGATAGAGACTTAGGGAGGAGCACGAGGTTGTGGGAGATAAGGATGAACGAGGCAAGGACTTATCTGTAAATGTGGAGAGAGGTGCGAGTATGTTTTGTAAAATTGTCATAGTTGGCTTTCTATCCGTCAGATATAGATCGGACGGTCTATATTACAAGATGGCAGGCACACCATCATCACCAACTCGGTTTTCTATAAGAGTAGATAGAGACTAGGGAGTACTAGTAAGGACACCATCTACTGCTTTGTGTGCTACTCCTGCGCTCCATTCGATAGCCGCAACGTCCCCTACAACCACTCCCTCATGCGCTCCATTCGGCGGGCGCTGTTGAAATTTGGGGAGCGCACTCTCACGACTGCTGGCAGCCACGATTTCACCGACGATGACTTCTTCCCCGACCTCGGCAACCTCTTCCTCAACGACATGGGCGACAACCTCAATGCCAACGGTGCTGCTCCCGTTGCACCGTATGTGTTTCTGTCCTTCCTGTTCGAAATCATGGTAGAATTCATGTTTCTACTCTGTATCCTACTACTATGCTAGTCCACATGATTAGTTTCATCTCTGTTATAGCCTTCATGGTTTATTTTGTGCTTATTCAGATTAAATCTCGTAGTAACTTGCTCATATATTCAACTGGCGCAACGTCCCCTACAGCCACTACCGTTTAATGGACGGCCTGGTCGATGCCTCCAAGGAGCCCTTCGTCTACTGCTATGAGTTCCCGATGCCGTTTTGGGGCTCGCCAGCGGACATGGTGCATCACCTCATGGATGCGTGCAACGGTCACTACTGGCCCTTGGCGGAGAACATCAAGTACAAGACGTGCTACCCGTTCACCATGCCGGAGTCACTGGAGGATCACCACCGCATGCTAGTCTCGGAGGAGGACGGCAGCATCTTCCTCTTGATCGTGGGCACCGGCGAGGCCCGCGCAGGCCGCCGCCCCGACTCTGTAGTGTGCTTCAGGGGCGACGCTGCTGACACTGACACTGACACGAGGCCGATGTACCGGTGCGTGCTCAGTGTTACTACCCCTCCGGGTCACATGGGCGGCGACACCAACTACATAAAACGAACTTGGACTCTGTGGAGCTGGGACCTTCCCGCCGATGTGGACTTGGAAAACCCATGGTCTTATTTACCCGCTAACACGGTGCACGGGGACTCCAAGGAGGTTCACCTGGACATACGCATTATCAAGTTAAATGTTGAACATTAGTGTTCGCTCAACGTAATCCGCTGTTTAAGCATGTGGAGACTTCCATGCATGATCTTGCTCTATTGGAGTATCGCGCATGAATAAAAGTGTATCCGTTTATGGTTTAGTCTAGAATCTTCCATGTATGAACTTTTACTACAGTAATGGTGAAAGACTTACTATGAACCATTTCTTACATCTCCTCTGCCCCTTCCAAGTCATCCTGATTTAATCCCTCCGTCTAGGTGTATAAGGGCATGGTTAATACTTAATAGTATAGACAACGGTTGACTACAAGAAAGTGCCATGTCATTTGTAGCCAACATGTATAACAATCGATACTCAAAAACTAATTCTTAAAGATCATTTCTTGTAAAGCATGATAAGTGTTATTTCTTCACAAGTTTTGGTTGCAGGTTGAACAGTTGAACACTTTTGTTTGCAAAAGATACTGTTTTATCTATTTGACCCAGATGTTTGTGAGCTCTAGAGATGAAATAATATCCGAAGAAACCTATCGATACATGTTACACATGAGATGACCCCCACATCCTTTGTCAAAATAAACAACTCCCCGACCAATGCATTTCACTCTTTCGTGCAACGCACGGGCACCTTACTACTATAGATTAGTATGACCAAAAATTGAACTAACATTATATATAGTAAGATAAATGTTGATGCATGTCACCTAAAATTATATCATTCAAAACTATGTTCAAATACGAATCCAACGATATAGTTTTTGTTGACATGCACTAACATTTTGTCAGTTAATTCTTCAGTCAAATTCAATGGGGGACTAATAAACCACGACCGATGTAGTACAAGTGTAGAGGGCGACGCTACACGGGAGTCTCACCCCGCTCGTGGCGCGGCAGTAAAGCCGTCATATCACAAAACCCAACCACTGCCAGTAATAAGTGGCTTCATAAAATAAATGGACAAGCAACCATCACATCCCTCCGTCTTTTTTGCATTTCATATCTCTGCATTTACTTTCTCCGAATCATCTCGCACACTCGATCGCTAGCTACTACTCCTAGTATCCCTAGCTACTACTCCTAGGGCCAGTTCTTTTGGCGGCTTAAAAAATAAGTCGTCTCTTCCCCAGCTTTTCCCATAAGACTAGTCACAGTGGAGAGTAACATTAAGGCGCCTCACTCATTTATTTGGGCTTCTAAACTACTATGAGTACTCCCTTCATTTTTATATACAAAGCCACAAACTCAAATTACAGGTACCAAGATAAAAAACAATGTGTGCTTTACAAGTCAATTTATTTTCTCGTTTACCAGGTTAATTAATAGGGTGCATGCACATTAGAAGAAATTGAGTGGTCGTGAGAGAGGAAGTTGATGAGTTTGTCATTATCATCCACTACATGCATGCTAGTAATTAAGCCATGGGTTACTAGTATGAGGAAACATCATTAATATTTGTCTCAATTTCTGTTGGTGGCCTTGTATAGATGCAAAATGTATTTTTTATAGTGGCCTTGTATACAAAAATGGAGGGAGTATCTCCGTCTCGGTTTATTCATCACCATTGTAATTTGTGGTAAATTTTGACCAAAGATTTAACTGATAAAATGTTAGTGCATGTGACATCACAAACATTTCATTAGTTAAATTTATGATCAAAATTTGACATAGATTACAATGGGGACCAATAAACCAGGACGGAGCTAGTAGTAAAGGGATTACTACTAATCTAGAAGCCTAAACGAACTGGCCCCTGGTACTCCTACTAGTAGTACTAGTACTCAAGTTGGAATTCCAATTGCACGACACAACTTGCTATGCAAAAAATTCGATACAGGGTGTAGCAAGCGGTTTGGGAATTTTTATGCCTTTCCGACCAGTGAGATACTCCGTACAAAGTATGACAGACAAATAACCACAGAGAAGGAAGCTAAAAGTAAACAATCAAACGAGCATTTTTGCATTTGTTTTGCATTGAATCGTTTCACAAGCTTGATTAGTGTTGTTTTCTACTTTTACAAAAACCGCATCGTAATGTTAAAACATGCATTTGCCCGTACATAAGTAATAGTAGTACTCCCTCCGTCTAGGTGCATAAAGTCTTCCCTCCTTCTTGGTCATGGTACACAACCAAAGATGACTTATTCACCTGGACGGAGGGAGTAGCACAGTCTGCAAGCATATATAGAGAGAGACATGTAGTGCGATAGTATATACTCCCTCTGTCTAGGTGTGTAAGTCATCTTACGAAAACAAATCCCTAAACACTTAGGCGCGGTGCATTAATTTCTACCTCGTTTCTTGTTTCTTGACATATCAACCAATAAGAGATGAGGGGTGTGCATGCTTTTAATGACTTGAGACTACTAAACACGACATGCAGTGGTTAGTTCATTGCATGCAATGCTATTAATTAGCAAATAAAAATTAAGGTCTCTTGTTTTCCCCTCCTCCTTGGTCATGGTGCACAACCTAAAATGACTTACTCACCTACGAAGGGAGTAGTACTAAAGTTTGTGCTGTATGCACCTACTTACAGAATGCGTACGGATACACAAGGTTTCCAAACTTTCCCTCTTACATACTTAATTAAGGATGCTAATAATTCCCGAACGTTCGGGATTTATCATTTGCGTCCCAAAACTAATGAGATCACCTTACGAAACTAAATTATACTCCCTACTAAAAGGCACGACGCTCGCAGGAGCGCTTGCGGCGCGCCACGAGTGCCCTGGTGCACGGCCGTTTCCAGCGCGTCGACACAACGCCTCTTCCTCAGCCTCGCAACTCGCGAGGTGCTGATTGGCGGCTTGCCAGTGGGGAGCGCGATCTCACCGGTGTGGTGATCCGGCGCCAGTAGGTACTCCTCCTCGCTGGAAGCGTGGACCCTGTCCACGTACCGCCAAGCGTAGATGAGGCGCTTGGGCCCGACTGCACTCAGGGCTTTGGCACGGGCATCCTCCGCCACCCTCACGGCCCTTGCACGAGCCTTCTGCCAAAGATCCAATTGCCTGACTCTCTCGGATGCGACATAGACCTGCCAGGCAGCTTGCCCCGTGGCGCGCTTCTCTTCCTCGGCCTTCTTATCCGCCTCTATTTTGGCGTGCTCTGTCGGCAGCAAAGCCTCCCACATGGCGACATGCATTTCTTTCCAAAGCTCCCCAAGGCTGGGGGGGCTCGGCGGGTGGCACAGTGTTCTCCTCGTAGCGGGGAGCCGACGCGTCCTCCGACGCGCGTGCTGGCGAGATTGGGAACACCGACGCGTCCTCCGACGCGCGTGCTGGCGAGATTGGGAACGCCGACGCGTCCACCTCGACGCGTCGCGCCGAGGAGTGGAATGCCGACGCGTCCTCCTTGACTAGTGGCGGCGAGGAACGGAACGGTGACGCGTGACCATCTGGGCAGTGCAGCGAGGGGCGCCTAGGGCTTGGGAGGGGCGATGCCATGGTGGTCGACATGAGAGGGATGGGGAGGAGATAGCGATGAACGTGAGCGTTCTTCCGAATGTCGTGGGAGGCGCAGTATTTATAGCGAGCAATGGCATACCTACGTAAGATATGGACTGAGCCGCACTCACTTAACTGCAGGTCCAGTTGCATCACTGACATGTGGGCCAGACCCTTGTTGGGCCCATATGTCAGTGACCCAATGCACCTGTAGTTAAGTAACTGAAGCAGCGTCTCGGAAGATATGTTGCGTGATTAACGTAACAACTACATGGGCATATTTGTTGGAGCAAATTATGGGGGAGGGAAGGGGTGGAAATATTGCTGGTCACAACGGATTGGACGAGCGTGGGGGGAGGAGAGTCATGCATGCAGATTTTTTCCACACGGGGTGGGGTGGTGGGACCGCCGGAGGGAGAAGGAGAGTCTGGCAGGCATATTGTTTCCACACATGGAGAGGAAAAGATTTGGAGACGAACGGGCTTCCTACAGGTATGGGGAATGGTGCATAATAAGTCATCTTGCATGTCGGGCTAGGTATAGTCTCAAGTCATTAAAAACATACACGCCCCACACATGTTCATATTTCAAGGTGCACTAAATTATTGCATGCGACGATTAAGGCTGGCCATAATGGTGGTATCTTAGCTGGTATCATGCACACGAGAATAGCAAACATGCTAATGTGGCAAAGAATTAAAGAAGAGAGGGGGGGTTAGAGTAACTAGTGTTCATGCATGCATTGGTAAACGCATTCTTTTGTGAAGAACGACAACATTAGTTGAGTACTTTTGCAGACTTCAAAAACTAATCCACCGCCTCTACTATCTTGCTAAGAGTAGGTGAAATTTTTGAATCGAGCCCTTTAAACTAGAAGGGAGGTAGTAGTACTCTAATAGCTAACCTTGTTGTGATGACAAGATAGGACATGGCACGCACCTGGACGGAGGAACTAGTCTGCATTGTGCATTTGAGTTTTGTTTGAAGTCAATGTACCTCTACTTTGACCAAACTTATAGAAAAATGTATCAACATTCACAATGTCAAATCAATATTTTTACACTCATTATAAAACGTAGTTCTTATACTCATTATAATGAGTATTGTAGATATTGATATTTTTAGTATAAATTTGGCCAAACACTTTGCAAACGGTTGACGGGAGTAAAAAGAACCAGAGGGAGTATCATGCATGCGGAGTAAGCAAAAAAATTGCTCATTTACAGCCGGTCGAAGTCTCAAAGGGCGCGACCGCACGAGGGAGGCGAAGGTCGTGGGAGGCGTGACGGTTGACGGAATTAACTGAATTTACATCTACGCACCGGCATGGTGTGCGAATAGGCAGAAGCTATACCGTCAGGCCTACAATATGGGTCTAGTAGACATGACATCTAGGGGGTCCCGCATAGTTCTCGAGAACTCTTTGGGGGCTTGCAGCCGTTTACCCACCGGGCAAGCCAGCAACCCCACGCCGTTCGCACGCCCTACTCGTCCCCGTCTTCTACCTTACAACAGTTTGCTCCCAGTCGTCCCATCCTTTCACATTAGTTCGCTCCCAGATTTTTTTGTGGGGTACAACAGTTTAACTTCTCCTAACCCTACTCCAAAATCCATGGACTCCCAAATCTCCATGGTCGCCGCTGAGTACCAGGTTAGATCCATCACTGGCGATGAGTTCATCGTCATCTACACACGTGGATCCGCGATGGTGAAAGCATGGCTTGCTCGCTTCCTACGCATGTTCAACAGTTCAACGGATGAGTGGGTCGTTGGGCTAGATGTTGAGTACACCACAGTCCTGGAAAGAGAGAAGATTCTAAAGGAGGCAGAGAGGAAGAAGCCCGCCGTGATCCAGGTTTGCGTACATAATGTTTGCTTGGTCTACCACATATGCCATGCCGACGTTGAGTGCCAGGATTTTAAGAACTTCCTCAAGGACAAAAGAGTGAAATTCGTTACTGTAGACTTTAGGAATGACAGGGATGTCCTGCGTCGGATAGGTCTCGTTGTAGGCCAGCCCTTCGATCTCCAGAAGGCAAGCCTGGTGTCCTCCTCTCAGCCTTCAATGCTGACCCTGGCAGCAACCATGATTGATCCTTCGTACGCTAAACCGAAGAAACCTCATCACGAGTTTCATCATGCATGGGAGTCGAAGACATTAGATGAAGATCACATCCTGTATGCAGCAATGGATCCCTACCTTTGTTTAAATATCTACAAGGGTTGGATGAAGAAGCAGAGCCCAGTGTTCGATTCAAGCAAATAAGCGTCGACGAAGAGGAAGAGGAAGAGGGACGACGAAGTCGAGGACGTGGACTCGGACTCCGAGTAGGTGGCAGTGCCGTCGCTCATGCTGGTTCTACTGTAGTGTCAAGTGGACTAGTTGCTTAGTTTATTTTCAAGGGTGTGTTGTGCTGAGGCCCCAACAGAACTATGTTTATGTACTTTCTCGTTATTTGAACTCTTTAGTACGTACAGTAGTACTAGTACTATGTCTTACTACTATTCTTCTTGCAGTTGGTACTACTGCTCGTATCTTTGTGTTGCTACTGTTCTAAATACGTTCGTACTAGTAGTATAATTTGGGTCAGTCGATTTGTGAAAGAAGTTCGATGGAGCGAAGGAAGAAGACGGCAGAAGAGGTGGAAGAAGCCCTTCTAGCCATCCATGTTGCATCAAACGGCTCACAAGAGTCGACTGACCCAAATTGCTCCTTCAGATTGTAGGATCCACGTGGCATTCAAGGTCTCAAAGGTAGATTCCGCGTCCGCACCCGGTTTGCGAGCTCGACGCGTGCGCAACCGGCTTCCGCCGCGACAACCACCATGCGCGCCTCCTCCGCGTGGGCGGAGACGACAATGACATGCTAGTTCCTCCTCGCCGGCGTGCTGGAGCACGCGCTCGTCCTCCTCTTTGTACGCTACGTGCATAGACGCGGCTCCACCAGCTGCTCGCGTGCTTGGCAGCATGGCGGCATCGCGAGGAGGGACTGCAGACGACATGAGCGGGCAGCCTTCAGCTTCATGGCACAGGGATGGCGGCGACACGGTGGTGATGGGCAAGAAATTGTTCGCCGGAGCAGGCGGGCGCCGGCATGCGCAACGGCGGCAACGGCATATTGATGAGTGCGCGTATGGGAGCTTACTTTGGTTTTATATAGGGTTGGTCAAACTTAAAAGAAAACCGTACTAGTACACGTAAACATTAGACTTAGGCAACACTTTTATTAGTTAGTACCACAGACATGATACGGAATCCTGTGCAAGCGCGTGAACCGCGGCCGCGTGGTCGATCAAATGGTGCGTCACCGTGTCACGCTCGTAGGACATCCACCGAACCTTTTTGTGTGTGTGAAAACAATCCCCGAATATTACTCAACTTTTTTGTGTGGAAAAGTTCTTGATGCTACAATATTTCCATATATTTGAATTTAGCTCCAGTTCGTGTTTATATGGATTTGGACGTTTTAGGTGCGCCCTAGTTTTTTTAATACTGATTTTGTGTGTGTGACTGAGAGAGAACATGTGTATGTGTCCAAATATGTGTTGTGGCAGAAGGGCAATGTGGAGACAGTGTGCGTGTGATACAGACATAGAGAGGTGTGAATGTGCAAATGATCATGCATGAGTGAGACATAGACAAATGCCGATACGTTGTGTATACACGAGAGAACAATCTTCTAGTTTACTTGTCTGTGTGTGTGTGTGTGTGAGAGAGAGAGAGAGAGAGAGGAGCATCCGTAACACAACAACCATCTCTCTCGATTCGTCCGTACCTCGCACGATCGCATGTAACACATGCATCAACGCGCACATTTTGACACCCTCACCCGGCCCCTGCCCACCTCAAGGCCCGCACAATCTCTTCGTGAATACCCATTTCTGTCCTTAGGTTTGTTTTCTCTCAATATCTGACACACACACACACACACACACACACAACACAACACACACACACACCCTCCCCCGAGCACACAATTCATCCCCATCCAAGGTTATACGGCGACCACTCTCACTTGTGCTTCTTTGCACCCCAACATGCACAACACCTCAATCTTCAAAGAGGGCATCGAGGAGATCGAAGACGGCGACCACACCGCGCTAGAGAATGCGGGGCCATTTGGAAGCAGGATGATTTGACAACGGCTGACTGACTCCTCCCCCCACCCTCTCTCTCTCTCTCACGCACAAAATTACCAATCCCTCTCTCCCCCGCACAAAATTATCAATCCCTCAACCCACGAGATCCTTCCCCTCTCGTCCATGTTTTCCAGCTCTCTCATCAAACATGTTGTCTCTTCTCCTTCCATGTATACAGAATCCGAATGCACACGCATCTCACGTATATTACATGTCTCCATCTTTCTCACTGACCTAACTTCTTCCTCTCTCTTTCTCTCTCTATCTCTCTCTCTGTCTCATTAGGTTTGTCTCCTACTCTCTCGTCCACATACATAAAATCTTTCCCGCCCTATCTGCTCCATCTTCGCAAGCTCTCTCTGCACGTTTCATTCACACATTGGGATATGTTCAAAATGTTGCTTCTATAATGGTTGATGTAGAGTTATGGTTGGTTTTGTTGCATCCTACAAAGTAATAACTATGAAATGCATTTAGATTCTCATTTGACTGGGATTATGTGAGTTTGAGCATGTTGTGAAGTACTATAGACCTTGTATACATCTTGGGATTCAACAATGATTATAACTATTGAATTGTATAGACCATTACATTCGTAGTCAATAGCCTAAAATATTTATTTCACAATTTCAACAAATGATTAGTTCACTACAAACCTCCCTCCGTTTTTATTTAAGTCCGCCGTATTAGCATTGGTCAAAGTCAAGTTTTGCAAACTCTCAGAAAGCTTATAACAAAAAATATTAGCATATACAATAACAAATAAATACCATTAGATTCATTATTGAATGTACTTTCACATCATACATATTTGTTATGGTAAATGTTTATATTTTTCTATAAACTTGGTTAAACTTTAGGAAGTTTGACTTCGGTCAAACCTAATATGCATAGTTTACTAGTACTACTCGCTAGTTCCTTAGCCAAATCACTCAACACGCCACACAGGGAGTTCAGTGTCACAAAATTTTGAGGTCGGCGGGAAAATCTCCCGCGACCCTGATTCGAGCAGCGGGAAGTTACCATCATAGCCTTCGGAACAGGCCTACGGATGACGTTTGGTAGGGGGCTGTTTTCGTAACTTCAGGTTCACCCTACCCAGCCAACCCCACCCTGGCACCCAGAGTAGTACACCTGAATACTCCCCATTTTCTATCTCCATCGCAAAATAGACTTCTCCACGGCATCGCACCCTTCGTGCTCCTCCCCTTCTACATCGGCGCACTCGTCCACTGCAGCGCATCTGCCTCATCGATGACCTCGTATGCCGCACTGGAGCCGGTCCACCGTCGTCGTCATACACGAAGCCTCTTCCCCGGCACCGTCTTCCATGGTCTCGGATCTGCTTCCTGAAAGCCGACACCAAGCACAGAAGCACCACCGTCGTGGACCATGAACGGACTCCCGTTGCCGACCATGACTCATAGAGGCCGCCGTGACCATTGTCTCCTCCTCGATTGGTAATGTGTGTATTGAATCACTTAGCAGTACATGTGCAGTTCCAATTTTGTTCATACCTACCCTTCAAATTTCCTGGGTGCTATTGTTCCCGTAAAAGTAATTGGTTATAGCCTCCATTGTCCAACATAATATCAGCTTGTAATTGTGGGTCGCTCCTGTATCGCGCTGTGCTTGGGTAGGTTTTTCATCTGCAACCAGTAGTGTGGCAAATGATGGAAAGTTTTTTAGAACTAGGAAGATGCCCATGCATTGCACGCATCAAGATGCATTTGTATGAGTAGTTTATCTTGTGGGAGAAAAGGATGAATGAGGGAAGGCCTTATTTGCAAATCTGGAGAGGGATATGGGTATCTTTTTGCAAAATTCCCATTGTTTCGTTCCTATCTTTCAGATATAAATCTGACGGCCTATATTGCAGGATGGCAGGAACAGCATCATCACCAACTCTATTTTTTATAAGAAAAAAAGTATAGAGAAAAAAAGTAGACAGTAGAGAAGTAGAGATAAATATTAAATATAAAATATATATAACAGTAGAGAAGAGAGTAGAGATAGCAGAGACGTCGGGAAAGGATCGCGTGCGCGCGGGAAAAAGCGGCCGGGCGTGCGCTAGTTTTGGCGCGCGGCGTCCGGCGTGTTTTATGAAATCCAACGCCCTCCCACCGTTTTGTGCCTTGCCACCGCTCTCTCCCCACTCTGTGCCTCGCCACCGCTCTCTCCCCGCTCTTTCTCGCCTCGCCGCCGCCGCGCCACCATGCCGCCGCTTCGCCAGGAAACTTGGGGATACTGCGGCGTCCGCGTGCGCCCCTCTGGCGGCTTCTCCACTGAGATCCGGTTCCGCGGGATGCACCTCGGCCTCGGCAATTTCGACACCGCCAACGAGGCCACCCGCGCGTACAACGCGGTGGCGTGCCGCCTCCGGTGGCCTCATAGAACATTGAACTTCCCCAACGTGCCGATGTGGGAGCGGGCGCAGGAGCTCGCGCCTCTGCCGCGGCTTAGCACCGACGAGGATCGTCGCGACAACCGGAGGCCGAGACGGACGAGGAAGCCATGGCGTTGTGGCGCCAACGCTTCCCGCAGGACATCATCAACGACCGCGAGTTCTACGCACAAAGGAGGGCGGAGAGGGATAAGAGGAGGGCGGAGCGAGCCGCCTATCGCGAGGACAAGCGTAGGCGAAAAGCGGAGGCTCAATTCAATATGAGGCTAGGAGCAGCGTCGCCCTGGGAATCCAACGACGATCGGTATCTTCACGCCTACAGTCAAACGTCGGAGGAGGACATCATCGAGGAGGAGTCGGACGACGAGTAGTAGTTGAATTACCTATTTTTCTATCTATCAATGCTGAGAACTATCCTCTACTCTCTAGTCTCTCTACTTCTCGATCTCAGCACTGTAAACGCTTTTTTAAAGCACCGCGCGTTGCAATTCTGTTGGAGATGCTTTAAGATGGCAGATGAGTGCTTTAATGTTGCCCACAAGATGCGCGAGTATTACTAGTAGTATATTTTTCTTGTGATGTTGAGATTTTAAAACCACGAGCGCGAACATGCAGAGTAGCAATGAAGACCAAACACAGGATATTGGGGACATCTTCAAGGAGCGTGGAAGTTAAAGAGGAGCTGCACCGAACCTGTAAAACGAGCTTTGGTAAGTAACACCCTTTCAATTACTTTCGTTTAGCCTCGTGTTCTTCGATGTGTATATGTTGTACTTTCTGTTTCTCTTAAGCCTGGTGTTCTTCGATGTGTAATAAGAAGAGTCTTAATCGTCCTAATGCTTTCATTTTTATCATGATGTAGGAAGTGGGTGTTCTCACCTTGTAGTCTGTTTTTATATTTTTTTTGCTTTTGAATTCACTTCTCCGAGTTCTTTTTATCTGGCTTCTACTAAATGGATCTAGGTTGCTCTGAGTATTGATCTAAAAAAGAAGTAGGTTCATGTCAGGATGCAATTCCTACGAGGAGGGAAGTATGGTCAACCTCGAGATCATGTTTCCAAAATGAGGCTGGATTACACACAAGGTGCCAGTTCCCTAATGATGCTAGATTAGACACAAGGTGCAAATTCCTAGATGATGCTGGATTACACACAAGCCAGGTGGAGTCGTCAGCTGTTCGTGTCCTCGTGGCTCTAGTAAAGGCTGAAAGAAAGCGTGCAGCAGCCCTTGAGAATGTAGCTGAGTTCTTGAAGAAGAGAAAAGAGCAATCGTATATGCTCTCTTCACCCAAGCCAAAGAAGAGAAGGAAGAAGCCAGAAATGAGCTAACGGAGGCAGAGCAGGCTAGGCATCTCCTGCTATCTAGAACTGTTGTCAATACAAAATTTCCTTCATAATAGCTAGGTTCAAATGTTTATCTAGTCAGCATGCCTGTTGTGATGTCCGTGCATCTACTGATGTGGCACAAAATATTTTTTTTGGGTCATGTAATAATAGCAATCACTTTCCAAACAATAACAGACGAAGCATTGGACATGGTATAGTTCATGAACAAGCCCGACATTCCAAGTTCAACTTCCACATCAAACTCATGTTCACAGATATCTGCACATTCATACATAATGTCCACAACCATGATTCACTTCAAAGCCAAAAAAAATGTGAGGAGAGTTATAAATAAAGAAAAACCTCTACTAGTTCCTGCTACCAGTAAGAGCAGAACAAGTCAAGACCATGCGTAAATTATTTATATTTTAGTCATTTTTTGTGTTCTAAAATGCCGGCCGGCTCGCGGAAGGATGCGTTGCCGGCACATGTGCGGATTCAATGAAGGCAGGCGGGGTAGTCTGAAGCTGGTTGCACGTGGCGAGGAGGCGTGCTCAGCCAAGCCTGCAACGAGTGGGGCCCTCTTGGCCGGCGCGCCGGTTCAATGCCTGCGCTATGAGAGGTCGCGTCCGTGTCATAGCAATCACTCCCTCCAGTCCTTTTTTGTTTGGGTATAACAAAATCTCGTTTTCCATTCACATTTTACAAGTAAAATTCGTGGACAAACTTTGACCCAAAATACGATGGGGACTAGTAAACCAGAATGGAGGTAATAGTTTTTTTTAATCAAAGAAGGGTTTCCCCCTTCCGATTTTCATTACTGAAAACCAGCATCTAAATATAAACCATAGTATTTGCCCTAGAACTACCAGGTTCAACATCTCGCAACATAAACCCATATGCCAAGGAGGTACGTAGTACTATGAATTCCATTTTCACTCCATAC
Organism: Triticum aestivum; assembly: GCF_018294505.1. NCBI lineage: Eukaryota > Viridiplantae > Streptophyta > Magnoliopsida > Poales > Poaceae > Triticum > Triticum aestivum. The sequence continues at coordinate 310,590,818 of NC_057795.1, read as the reverse complement.
CAATCATTCTAAAAACTACTTAGTACTTATAACGCGCCATTGAAAATCAGAACGCTTAACCCCGCTAAAAAATGATATTTTAAGCGTGGCTACTTGATCTGTGGCAATTGGCGAGCCACCGCCTCCAAGTCGTTCACCTGTGGTCCCGACCATCAACTCCTACGGATCAAATTATCACGCAAGCTGACTATTCCTACAAAGGTGCTCCACCACGTACCCAGTACCCGCGAATGTAGCAATCATGCACCTAGGGTTTTAGGGTTTATTTGTTAACGTCGCCTTTACGTAGCACTCATGTGTGCGAGACAGCAAGAGACCGACTACATGTGTGCGCCTCTTCTCTTCGTATATGTACTCCATCGTTTGTCTGGTGTCCAAAAAATTATAATAACTACTAGCAGTGTGCCAATGCATTGCCACACGATCAAAGTAGATTAATACATATTCACCGATTTGATAGAAAAAAAGTCTAGTTTTGAAATACGTATATCACTAAAAATATGTTATGTTTCACTCAAAATATATTCCTTTGGTGGTTTTGATGAGATAAGGAAGGAATGTTGTTGGTTTCAAGATTCGAGAAGTGGTATATGTCTAATTTCTACTCTTACTAGCAAGATGTCCGTGCGTTGCATAGAACATCAAGATCTTGTGGGAGAAAAGGATGAACGAGGGAAGGCCTTATCTACAAATGTGGTGAGGAGTGCGGTTAAATTGCCATATTTTCCTTCCTATCCGTCAGATATAAATCGGACGACCTACATTGCAGGATGGCAGGCCCACCATCATCACCAACTCTGTTTTTTATCCCTACTCTTATAAAAAGCATTGTCGGTGATGATCGTGTGCCTGCCATCCTGCAATATAGGCCGTCCGATCTATATCTGACGGATAGGAAGGAAACTATGGCAATTTTGCAAAAAGATACCCACACCCCTCTCCACATTTGCTGATAAGGCCTTCCCTCGTTCATCCTTTTCCCCCACAAGATAAACTACTCATACAAATGCATCTTGATGTTCCGTGCAACGCATGGGCATCTTGCTAGTTGTTGCAAAAAGCCCATGTGTGTGTGAGAGAGAGGGAGAGTGGAGGAGGACGGAGTGCATGTGTGATAAATACACAAAGAGTGTGTGTGCGATAGGTATCAGCTTAAAATGAGGCGATAGTGTGTGTGTGCACGATCGAGAGGGCGTGTCTCAAGAAGGGAAGAAAAATCTACATAGATACAAGGAGCGGGAGAGAGACATGTATGTGATAGTGGAAGCACGAGTGTGCGGGTGTATAAACCTATCTAGAGGCCAGTCGATAAATGTTTGTGAGAGAAATACGAGTCGGGGTGCGAAAGCGAGAGTTTTGTGTGTGTGTGTGTGAGAGAGACGGTAGTCGGAAGGGGAGTGGAAGCAGGAGTTGTGTGTGTGAGAGAGAGAGGGGGGGGTTGTCTGATCGTTAAACAAATGAATAATGCCAGTCTGGGATGGAGACGAAAAGGAGAGCGCAACAAATGTTGTGTCTACAGGAGATAGAGAGAGTAATTTTAGTGGTATGAGTCATATCTAGAGACATATAGGGTGTGTGAGAGAATCCCATAGAGAGAAAGACAAAGTGAAAGACGAGTGGAGACTGTGTGTGTGGCGGTGAAAAAGAAAGCTTAGGTACCGAGTGATACCAGAGAACAGAGACGTGAGATATAATGAAAACCGTGTAATGTATAATGATAGGGAGAGTGTGACACTTCTCAAGGGAGACGTCGAGAGACCATGTTTGCGAGGATAGGAGAAACATGAAGTGAGCGTGCGGGTGAGCTGGAGAAAAGAGAGTGATAGCTACATGAAGGAGCATGCATGCGAGAGAGATGGGTGTGAAAGGAGTGAACATAAAAGGGATTCAAATATTTGAATTCGAGATGATGATACATGTAGTCCATACTCGAACCAAAATTGATCTATCAAACATGCATACTCATATGAATTCACGCGCATCTATGTTATTTAATATGTAGATATTACTGATCAATACATTTTAGTAGAACATAATTTGGTTAATTTTTTGAATTCAACCTTAAGATTTTGAGATCACTGTATTTCTAAATCATATTATACATATAAAGGAGCAGAATTCTTTGTTGTGCTTTTGAAAGTATATATAAAAAATGATGTATATATAATTTAATTCCAATTGAAAATGGATCCCGCCCGAAAAAAAATAGAATACAAACGGGATTCAAATTGAGTTGGCACGGTAAACGTGCACTCTGCAAAATTTGAACGAAGCAGGGAAAGTCGCAGTAACCGCCCAAAACCAAAATCTGCAGATGGAAATTACTACTTCCTATCCCTGCCACACAAAGCCTATCTGCTGGATTTCTATAGGTTTCGACAGGGGTAGGTTTGTAATTTCACCCAAACGTGACGTAACCGCCTCTCACCCGGATTCATACACGGTGGGCGCCAAAACATAATGTGTCCTCGGCCGAAATTGGCTCCCTCCCCGATTCATACACGGTGGGCGCCAAAAACAAACTCCCGTCGGCAAATATACGATGTATGCGAGATTACCGTCGTATCCCTAACCAACTAATATTGCTGTGATGTAGGAAATTTGAAACAGGGGCTAAGTGTAACACCCCGGATGTAACTTTCCATATTTGTAACTCCAACTCTTGCCATTTTCGGCTATGTGCTATGATATTCCCTCCGTGGTTGGGTTTTTCTTCATTTTTGCATTTTGTCCATGTCATGCATTTCATATCATGTCATCATGTGCATCGCATTTGCATACGTGTTCGTCTCATGATTCCGAGCATTTTCCCCGTTGTCCGTTTTGCAATCCGGCACTCCCACATGCACCGGCGCACCCCTCTTGTTATTTCTCGTGTGCGGGTGTTGAACATTCTCGGAATGGACCGAGCCTTGCCAAGTGGCCCTGGTATAGCACCGGTAGACCACCTGTCAAGTTTCGGATCATTTGGAGCTCGTTTGGTACTCCAACGGTTAACCGCACTCTCGCAAAGGCCTCTTTTGAGTTGCAGCCCAACACCCCTCCAAAACAGCCCAATAACCCATCTAAGTCACTTCCATGCTCTCCGTCGTCAGATCACGATCGTGTGGGCGAAAACCGCACTCCATTTGGAGCCTCCTAGCTCCTTCTACCTATAAAAACACCCCCTCCCCCGAAATTTCGGGTCATTCCACCCCTAACCCGAGCTCCCCGCACCTCGCGCCGCGCCGGACACGTCCGGTCCGGCCGGACGAAAATCCCGCCGCCGCCGCCGCCCAATCGGGGCGCGCC
>NC_057795.1:310584833-310587084 GCF_018294505.1 Triticum aestivum | reverse complement strand
CGTCCGCGCCGCCGCCCGGCCCCGCCTCCGGCCGCCCCGGCCTCTCCTCCCTCCGGCCCCGAGCTCTCCGCGACAACTCCGGCCGGCGAACCTCGAGTAGCGCGCCGATCCAGATCCGATCCAGGAACCCTAGGTTGACTTTCCCCGACCCCCAAAATGCACTAAGTCCTTTTCTGCCAATATATTGTTGCATTTTCATCGCATCACATCTCTGCATCCATAGCTCCGTTTCGTGCGTATAATATATCAAATTGTTCGTCTCGATGAGTAAATCATTTAACTCCATTACATCATTTACATTTGAGCTCATCTTGATGCCCGAAATGCTGTTGGAAGATGGCTATGTGATGTTAGTTTCTGTTTCTTAACAGAACTTGCACTTTTATTATTTTTGCCATGATTAATGTGTGCACCTTATGAACTTGAGCCCTACATGTGTGTTGAACTATGCCATGCCATCTTTCCAGGGGTGTATGCCATGTATTTTTGTGATCTCTGTGGTGACTAGCACAAGCATGCAAACTAGGGATGATAATGTTGCTGATTTCAGGAACTTAGTAATTTCAGTAAGTCATGTCCTGCTGTTATTTTTATGCCATGTGTTCATGTTGTTACAGAGAGATCTATGCCCTTTTTGAGCATGATCAGTAAGGGTGTTTTGAACATATGGATGTGCTATATCCATCCATGCCCTTTTTGGCATTTATGGAGTAGTCTAGCATGTCATTTTCGTGCTCTACTTTTGCTTCAAAATGTTTCCTGGCAGATTGTTTACATGATATTCAATTTTCACTAGGTTGTTGTAGTTGATCCGTGTATGCTATGATGTTGTTCTTGCCATGTATAGCTTCTATGCCATGTCTTCTTGATGGGTGTATTCTTAGTTTATCATGAGATGCTCTGTAGTGAGTGCATCGAGCTCACGAACATGCCTACTTGTTATCTGTTTTTGCCATGTCCAGTTTTTCTGCCAAGTCTGAGATCTGTAATGAAACTTGCTATGTTTACATGGGTGCCATCATTTCTTATGGTCCTTTTTGGCTTATGGTCAGTAAGGGACTTTTGATCTATGCTTTGAGTAGAATCATGCCGTGTCTTGTTTTGCTATTATAAGTTCCTGTAGCTTGTTGTTTGCTTGCTCTGAACATGCCTTCCTGATGTTAATTTCTGGCATGCTAGTATTTTCACTAAGTCTGTGAACCTGATATTTTTTGCACTTTCACCATGCTTGTTTGAGCCTGTTATGATGTGATTTAGCCGTAGCTCAGTGTTCCTCTTTTGTTAAGAATCTCCTGTAGATCACTGCCATATGCTTTGTCTTTATGTTGGGGTGCTGTAGCATAGTTTCTTGTTGCATGCTAAGTAGCATCGTGCTGTTAAACGCAGATTCGCGTCATTATTGTTTTGCTTGCCATTTGCAAACCGTGCATCCGTTTCCGGTGATCTTCATATCGATTTCAACCGAAATCATCTCATATTTCCAGCGGCATACTTGGTTTGCCAAGTTGATGCCTTGTTCATCATTTCCCTTCCGGAGCACACATATGCATTGCATATCACATCTCGCATGGCATGTCATGTATTGCATCGTATTGCTTGTGCATTGCTCCTTGTTTGATTGTTGTTCCATTGCTTGTGTTCTTGCTTTGGGTAGAGCCGGGAGACGAGTACGTGTACGAGGAACCTGTTGAGAACACCTACGAGGATCAAGCCTTTGACAACTCTGAGAACCTTGCAGGCAAGATGACCATACCTTCGATATCACTTCTATCTTTGCTTGCTAGATGCTCGCTCTTTTGCTATGCCTATGCTACGATACCTACCACTTGCTATATCATGCCACCCATATTGCCATGTCAAACCTCTAACCATCCTTTCCTAGCAAACTGTTGATTGGCTATGTTACCGCTTTTGCTCAGCCCCTCTTATAGCGTTGCTAGTTGCAGGTGAAGATGAAGTTTGTTCCTTGTTGGAACATGGATATTTTGGGATATCAAATATCTATTGTTTTAATTAATGCATCTATATACTTGGTAAAGGGTGGAAGACTCGGCCTTATGTCTGGTGTTTTGTTCCACTCCCGCCCTAGTTTCCGTCATACCGGTGTTATGTTCCTTGATTTTGCGTTCCTTACGCGGTTGGGTGATTTATGGGACCCCCGTGACAGTTCGCTTTGAATAAAACTCCTCCAGCAAGGCCCAACCTTGGTTTTACCATTTGCCACCTAAGCCTTTTTCCCTTGGGTTTTCGT
>NC_057795.1:310577392-310584600 GCF_018294505.1 Triticum aestivum | reverse complement strand
CTCTGAGTGTTGGTCCAAACTAGAGCACCGTGCGGGACCATTCCTTGGCAACTTGGATTATGTCGGTACCTGTATGCTTAGCTTATCCGGTGTGCCCTGAGAACAAGATATGTGCAGCTCCTATCGGGATTTGTTGGCACAGTCGGGTGGTCTTGCTGGTCTTGTTTTACCATTGTCGAAATGTCATGCGAACCGGGATTCCGAGACTGATCGGGTCTTCCCGGGAGAAGGTTTATCCTTCGTTGACCGTGAGAGCTTATGATGGGCTAAGTTGGGACACCCCTGCAGGGTATTATCTTTCGAAAGCCGTGCCCGCGGTTATGAGGCAGATGGGAATTTGTTAATGTCCAGTTGTAGAAAACCCGAAGTTGACCTTAATTAAAATACATCAACCGCGTGTGTAGCCGTGATGGTATCTTCTCGGCGGAGTCCGGGAAGTGAACACGGTGTTGGAGTTATGTTTGACGTAAGTAGTTTCAGGATCACTTCTTGATCGCTACTAGTTTCACGACCGTGCCTTGCTTCTCTTCTCGCTCTCTTTTGCGATCGTAGCCACCATATATGCTAGTCGCTTGCTGCAGCTCCACCTCATTACACTACCCTTCCCTTAAGCTTAAATAGTCTTGATCTCGCGGATGTGAGATTGCTGAGTCCCCGTGGCTCACAGATTCTACCAAAACAGATGTAGGTACCGAGGATACCAGCGCAGAGGGCGCAACTGAGCTGAAGTGGGAATTTGATGAGGCCCTTGGTCGTTTCTATGTTTCATTTCCGGACGATCAGTAGTGGAGCCCAGTTGGGGCGATCGGGGATCTGTGTTGCATTTGGGGTAGTCTTCTTTTATTTTGGTTCCGTAGTCGGACCTTGAGTGTAAACTGAATGATGGATGTTTATTTATGTATTGTGTGAAGTGGCGACTGTAAGCCAACTATGTATCTCTTTCCCTTATGTATTACATGGGCTTGTGTGAAGATTACCTCACTTGCGACATTGCTTTCAATGCGGTTATGCCTCTAAGTCATGCTTCGACACGTGGGAGATATAGCCGCATCGAGGGCGTTACAAGTTGGTAATTAGAGCCTTCCCCGACCTTAGGAGCCCCACTGCTTGATCGTTTTTAGCGGCCGAGTTGTGTTTAGAAAAATGTTTTGAGTCATTTAGGATTATATATATCGGAGAGTTAGGAATTCTTTTTACTCCTCAGTCCCTTCGTCGCTCTGGTGAGGTCTCCTGACGTAGAAGTTTTGACTTTCCTCTCCTGAAATTTCACTAAATTTTTTTTAGGATCACGCGAGTATCTTGGAATCATTCCGATGGTTTTATGATGAGAACATTGTCTTGGTGCCTCCTGTCAGGGGTTTAGTGGAAGTGTCCCGGGGAGTTGAGCTCTGAGGTGTTGTCGTCATAATTTTATCATTGCAGTTTTGGAATACCTGAGTTTAGTACGCCGACATCGAAAATATCTTTTATGCAGTTGTTGGTGAGATAACCCCGATAACCCAGTACTGAGGTGAGTACGGGAGTATTGCCATGACTCGTATAACGGATGCTTTTCGAAGGTTGAGGTACACGATTTCCGAAGGTTTCTTGGTTATGTGTTGACGGATGGATACAGCTGGATGTAGGGATTGTTAGTTTGGGTGAGATATATTGCTTCCCCTGTATACCCAACACCCGATTGCATAACCAGAAAGTTTGGGGAGTTTATAGGTGGGATTCAAGTAGCTCTAGCATTTCTTCCGCAGATATTTGGTTTGTGATTGGGTAATCCTTACCACTTATTTGTTCCATTCATACCTTGTTTTTATTTTCATTCATCAATCTCTTATCAAGTGGCTTCTCACCTTAATGGACGTGATGTTTACTTTGGAATTCATTCGTTCATCCCTGTTCGAATGTTTATTGTGAAGACTATATGTTGCAATTTCTATCCGTTGATTCAACTTGTCTATCTGTCTATCAAGATGCTAACGGATGTCACCCTCTTCAGGATGGCTCCGCCAACGCGTCAGAATCCGGAACACAGTGATGGGAGTCAGGCGAACCCTCCACCTCCACCTCCGCCTCCGGAGGCATGGCAAACTTTGATGGCAACCACTAACACCAACGCTCAGTTGTTGATCCAGCTGATGCAAGAGCGTAACCAAGGCCAAGGCAACCAAGGGAATCAAGGTCAAGGGCAGTTCTACCATCAGCCTCAGTTTCCTACCCTCAACCAGTTCCTTGCAAATCAGCCAAAGTCTTTCAGCTACTGTGCCGAGGCCACAGACGCCGACGATTGGCTCGTGGATATCAACAAGCATTTCGAATGCAGCAAGGTCAGACCTGAGGACTACGTCAAGTTCGCGTCTTTTCAGCTCAAGGATCAGGCAGCTAATTGGTTCCAGCAATACAAGGATTCTAGAGGAGGTCGAGTGATTACTTGGACTGATTTATGTCGGGACTTTAAAGCTCACCACATTCCTACCAGTGTTGTTGAGAGCAAGCGTGAGGAGTTCCGCAATCTCAAGCAAGGCAACACATCAGTGTACGAATACAACAAACAGTTTCAGAAACGTGCTCGCTTCGCTAAACAAGACGTTCCTGATGAAAAGAGTATGATCTATCAATTCAGAGGTGGCCTTAGAGAGGATCTGCAGTTAGCTCTCGTTCTTGTTGAGCCTACTCAGTTTGATAAATTCTACAATATGGCCCTCAAGCAAGAAGGTGCTCAGCTCAAGTGTGAGGCTTCAAAGAAGAGAATCAGGGATGCAGTTCAGTCTTCTTCTTCCTCTCAAGGCGCAGCTAAGCAGCAAAAGTTCTACCTTCCTCCTCCTCCGTTCCGTCAGCCTTATCAGCAGAAGAACTCAGGTGGTCGTGGATCTTCCCACCCACCCAACCCAGTCTATCAGAACAAGTCTCAGCCTCAAGCTCCAAGGTCAAATGCTCCTTATCACCGTCCGCTCTCAGAGGTGACCTGCAACAAGTGTCAGCAAAAGGGTCACTATGCAAACAAATGCTTCAACCAAAGGCACCTTCCTCCTCCTCCTCCTGTGAGGTCTTCAAGCAATGCAGTGGTCAAGCATAATCCCAAGTCTGCAAAGGTGAACATGATGAATGCAGCGCAAGCAGAGGATTCTTCTGACGTGATAATGGGTAATCTTCCAGTTAATGATATTCCTGCAAAAGTATTATTTGATACCGGTGCATCGCATTGTTTCATGTCTAGATCATTTGTCGCAAAGCATGATTTCATTTCAGAAATGTTGGAAAAACCCATGGGAGTTGTTTCTCCGGCCTCTTCTATGAGGGCTACCACAATGATTCCGGATGTTTCTATCAAGATGGGCGACTATAGATTTCTATCTAAACCATTTGTTCTTGGTGACTCTGATATTGATCTAATTCTTGGGATGGACTGGCTTTCTCAGCACAAAGCTCAACTTGATTGTGCTGCCAGGGAAATTCAATTGACACACCCTTCTGAGGATTTTATCATCTATGCCGCTCGTGATGAAACCATTCGGTTGTTTTCTCTCAATGAGAAGGGCGAGTTGGATGCTATCTCTCAGATTCCAGTCGTTTGTGAGTACCAAGATGTCTTTCTAGAAGAGCTTCCGGGTATGCCTCCGCATCGGCCAGTCGAATTCGTTATTGATCTTGAGCCTGGCACTGAACCCGTTTGCAAGCGTCCTTACAAGCTTGGACCCAAGGAGCTGAAAGAATTGAAGAAGCAGCTCGATGAACAAGAGCGTCTGGGTTTGATCAGACCGAGTTCATCTCCATGGGGATGTGGAGTTCTTTTTGTCCAGAAGAAGGATGGCACGGACCGACTTTGCGTTGATTACCGTCCATTGAACAAGAAGACAATCAAGAACAAGTATCCACTTCCCAACATCAATGAGCTATTCGAGCAACTAAAAGGTGCTAAAGTATTCTCCAAGCTTGACCTTCGTATGGGTTATCATCATATTCGCATTCGTGAACAAGATATTCCCAAGACAGCATTCAGAACAAGCTATGGTTCTTATGAATATACCGTCATGTCTTTCGGCCTTGTCAATGCTCCTCCAACATTCTCTCGAATGATGAACTTTATCTTCAACCCCTATACCAATGATTTCGTCTTGGTGTATCTCGATGATATTTTGGTCTTCTCCAAGAACAAGCAGGATCATGCCAAACATTTGCGATTGGTGCTCGACAAGCTCAGAGAGCATCAATTCTATGCGAAGTTTTCCAAATGTGAGTTCTAGCTTGATGAAGTTCTTTATCTTGGTCATATCATCTCCGCCCAGGGAATTGTTGTTAACCCGGCGAAGGTTTCTGCGGTTCTGAATTGGGAACCTCCTCAGAATGTCAAGCAACTCCGCAGTTTTCTCGGTCTTGCAAGCTATTGCCGAAGATTCGTTGAGAATTTCTCTAAGATTGCAAAGCCTCTTTCCAACCTCATCCAGAAGCATGTCAAGTATGTCTGGACGCCTGAGTGTGACGTTGTTTTCAACACCCTCAAAGAGAAGCTAGTTACAGCTCCTGTCTTGACTCCTCCTGATGAATCCAAGCCATTCGAAGTTTTCTGTGATGCTTCCTTGCAAGGTCTCGGTGCTGTGTTAATGCAAGAGAAGAAAGTTGTGGCCTATACCTCTCGTCAGTTGAAGCCCAACGAAAAGAACTACCCCACTCACGATCTTGAGTTGGCGGCAGTTGTCCATGCATTGATAACATGGAGACATCTCTTGTTGGGAAGGAAAGTGGACATTTTCACCGATCACAAGAGTCTCAAGTATATCTTCACTCAACCAAACCTCAACCTCAGGCAAACTCGATGGGTCGAAATGATTCAAGAGTACAATCCAAGTATTGAATATACTCCTGGCAAGGCGAATGTGATTGCAGATGCTTTGAGCAGAAAGGCTTATTGCAACAGCTTAATTCTCAAGCCCTTCCAACCGGATCTTTGTGAAGCTTTCCGCAAGCTGAATCTTCAAGTTGTTCCTCAAGGCTTTCTTGCCAACCTCATAGTCTCTCCTACTTTGGAAGATCAAATTCGTGACGCACAACTCCTGGATACCATGGTCAAGAAGGTGAAACGTGGTATTGACAAGGGCATTTCCAAATACAAGTGCTATCGCTTGGATGACAAAGATACTCTTTTCTTCGAGGATCGAATTGTGGTTCCCAAAGGCGAGCTGAGAAAAGTCATCATGAATGAGGCACACAATTCCCTCCTATCCATTCATCCTGGAAGTACGAAGATGTACCATGACCTCAAGCAGTCGTATTGGTGGACTCGAATGAAGCGAGAAATTGCTCAATTCGTGAATGAATGTGATGTCTGCAGAAGGGTGAAAGCAGAACACCAAAGACCAGCTGGTCTCCTCCAACCTCTTGCTATTCAAGAATGGAAATTTGACCATATCGAGATGGACTTCGTGACTGGATTTCCTAAGTCCAAGCATGGAAATGATGCTATCTTCGTTGTCATTGACAAGCTTACTAAAGTGGCTCATTTCCTTCCTATCAAAGAATCTATCACAACAGCTCAGCTGGCAGAGCTATACACCTCCAGAATTGTCTCCTTGCACGGTATTCCACAATTGATCTCTTCAGACCGTGGAAGCACCTTCACTTCTAAGTTCTGGGATTCTTTTCAGAAGGCCATGGGCACCAACATTCGTTTCAGCACAGCTTTCCATCCTCAAACAAGTGGCCAAGTCGAGCGAGTCAATCAAATCCTTGAAGATATGCTCAGAGCTTGTGTCATTTCCTTTGGCATGAAGTGGGAAGATTGTCTTCCATATGCCGAATTCTCCTACAACAACAGCTTCCAAGAAAGTTCGGGCAAGGCCCCATTCAAAATTCTCTATGGCAGAAAGTGCCGTACTCCTCTCAATTGGTCCGAGACAGGTGAACGCCAACTTCTTGGCAACGACTTGATCACAGAAGCCGAAGAAATGTGCAAGGTCATTCGTGAGAATCTCAAAGCCGTGCAATCGCGCCAGAAGGGCTATTATGATGACAAGCACCGTGATGTGGCTTTTGAAATCGGAGACCATGTCTACCTCCGCGTCTCTCCAATGAAAGGCACTCGTCGCTTCGGTATCAAAGGGAAGCTTGACCCTAGATACGTGGGTCCTTTCAAGATCATTGGCAAAAGAGGCGATCTCGCCTATCAACTAGAGCTTCCATCCAACTTTGCAAACGTGCACGATGTGTTTCACGTGTCATAGCTTCGCAAGTGCTTCAAGATTCCTGAGCGCACTATCAACTTTGAAGAAATTGACCTCCAAGAAGATCTCTCTTATCATGAGCACCCCGTTGCTATTCTTGAAGAAACCGAGCGCAAGACTCGCAACAAGTCAATCAAATTCCTGAAAGTGAAGTGGTCACACCATTCCGACCGAGAAGCCACCTGGGAGCGCGAGGATCACCTCCGTTCCGAATATCCGAAGTTCTTTCAGTCCTAGATCTAGGGACGAGATCCTCTTGTAGTGGTGGAGTGTTGTAACACCCCGGATGTAACTTTCCATATTTGTAACTCCAACTCTTGCCATTTTCGGCTATGTGCTATGATATTCCCTCCGTGGTTGGGTTTTTCTTCATTTTTGCATTTTGTCCATGTCATGCATTTCATATCATGTCATCATGTGCATCGCATTTGCATACGTGTTCGTCTCATGATTCCGAGCATTTTCCCCGTTGTCCGTTTTGCAATCCGGCACTCCCACATGCACCGGCGCACCCCTCTTGTTCTTTCTCGTGTGCGGGTGTTGAACATTCTCGGAATGGACCGAGCCTTGCCAAGTGGCCCTGGTATAGCACCGCTAGACCACCTGTCAAGTTTTGGATCATTTGGAGCTCGTTTGGTACTCCAACGGTTAACCGCACTCTCGCAAAGGCCTCTTTTGAGTTGCAGCCCAACACCCCTCCAAAACAGCCCAATAACCCATCTAAGTCACTTCCATGCTCTCCGTCATCGGATCACGATCGTGTGGGCGAAAACCGCACTCCATTTGGAGCCTCCTAGCTCCTTCTACCTATAAAAACACCCCCTCCCCCGAAATTTCGGGTCATTCCACCCCTAACCCGAGCTCCCCGCACCTCACGCCGCGCCGGACACGTCCGGTCCGGCCGGACGAAAATCCCGCCGCCGCCGCCGCCCAATCGGGGCGCGCCATGTCGCCACCCGGGCCGCCCCGCCACCGCGTCTCCACCGCGGGCCCGCCAGG